>NC_056728.1:951234626-951272126 GCF_019279795.1 Protopterus annectens
TTCTATTTTTGAGGAACATTTTTTAATTCTTGATTATTTAATCACTAAGCATTATGTGGAATTCCATACTTGGCAAATGTGTCTTTGTTGACTGCAATCTGTGTAGTACTTGTAGTGTCATTTTATGTGCTTCAGAAAAATTAGAATAGTCCACAAAATATAACAAGCACAGTCAAAGGATAAAGTGCCTCAATGATATGAGAAAATTCAGAATCAAGAAAACTCAAGAGGCAACACCATCCAAAATGAAGGAGAACTTTATTGTATCAAACAAACCATAAAAATATATCGTAGTGAGCACTTTTGCATAACTATGAACACTTCTTCAGACTTAATATTTATTAAAAATAGACATCCATTTAAATACATTCAGGTGGCTGCACTAGATAGCTCTCTAGCCAATCAAATGTCTAAATTCATTAAATAATAAATTATCTAGTCTGTTAAATATATTTAAATAGCTGTATCCAGTCCTAACTAACAACCATAAAAAACATTTTGATATAGAAATCCATTATAAAAAAATTTTAATGATATAATTAGTACAGTGCCCCTTTGGTATGTACCTAACCAGGCATATCCAACAATTGGAATATCCACAGAGGTTCCTCACTAAAAGAATACAAGATGTAAGTAACATGTCCTATGCAGACCGCCTCAATGCCCTATCTCTGTATTCTGTTTCCTATAGGCTTTTGAAGGGAGATCTATACCTGACATACAAGGCATTGTCAGACCCCACTCTGATTGACCTCCTGCATATTTGCAAAACAAATAGCACCAGAATTACCCAATCGCTGGAACGTGCCCTCCATTCATGTAAAGCAGAGTTCCTTCCTAACCCATTTCAAGTTTAACTTGGACAATTGGATGGAGAACAGGAAATTAATTCCTGGTTTAGCACCTATGTCTCTAATGGACACAGGCAATGTGTAAATGGTTCATTTCCAAGGCCCCTGTTTCTAAATATTTCACATTCAAAGCCCCTGCTTACACTTATCAAGGGTACCAGAACTTGTCAGAGATTTGAGATGCATGGTTAGGCTTAAAAAGGCCCTTGTGGTCATTAGCCTGCTAAACACCTATGAACCTAGAATCTGCCATAATCCTGCAAGATAGTACACTTCCCAGTAGACTCCTGTCAGAATTCCTACCTGCTTTATATTGAATTTGAAATGACCCAATCTTGGAATTGCCTGCTGCCACAAGATTCTGGTGCAAACTAATATTTACTGTAGTTATTTTACATTCTTTAGCAGGAAAGTAGATGATCTTGGAAAAATAACACAATATCTTCTTTATGTAGTTAATTAGTATATACAAAGATGTATCTTTTTGTTCAACTAAGTAAGATTCTTTGGCTCTGGAAGCCATCAGTTATGTACAAGTCAGGATCTGATTGTCTGTAAGAGAGTCAGCTTTTATATAGTGGACAGTTTTTGCTTCTTAGAGTCAGCTAACATACACTGACTGTTAGGAAGGCACTAATAATGAAGCGGGCTGCCTTATCTCCTAAGTGTTCATCTTGACAGCTTTTTTCTTCTCTTTCCAGCACATTCCATTACTAAATACACTTCACTGATTATACATTTCCTTGACTAACTAATCATTTCCTTATTTTTATGCAGTCCACGCCCACGGGTTTTGCAGGTAACATTAGCCCCTCCCTAATTCAGTGTTTTATGCAAATGTCCCTTCCCTAAATAATTGTAATAATTATTTAAACTCTACCCTTATTTGTCCCAGTCCCCTTCAATAACACACATCACACCAAATGACATTTGATGACCTTTATTAGGTTTCCATAACATAGCTTTGATCACTAACTTTATTAATCACAACTATTCATGATATAATCGATACTAAATACAGCAGATACTAAATACAGCAATCCTTGTAATGTTAAACAGAGCAGCGGACCTACTCACCCTGCCCCAGTAAGCAGTGTACATATTTCTACTCACTTTACTTATGAAGCAGTGTCCCATCTCACTTCATACACCATTTATTGTAATGTTAATCATGGCAGCGTACCTACTCACCCTGCTCAACAAGCAGGGTCCATATCTCTGCTCGCTTACTTTACTTATGAAGCAGCATCCCAACTCACTTCATACACCATCCATTGAATTACCATCCACCAAATAAGCACTAGCCTTCCCTCAGCGTGCTTATCTATTCAGCAAGCTTCCTCAAACTACTCATTTTCTTTCCCCAGATCCTTGAAGTGAACATTCAGACATCAGAGGGGGAAGAGAAGAGGGCAAGCCTATCCCTCTTCTCCGCCTACCCCCACTGATAAAATAACCCTGCACCCCACCAATGAAAAGAGGGAGGGTGGGTGGGTAGCAAGTTCACGCCAAAATGTGACTGCTTAACCCAATTACACTAGACTAAACCTCTTAACCCCTCCCCATCATTATCTCACTTCCCTCCAACCATCCCTGGCTCCACTTAACCCTTCCACCTCCCCAACCCACTTAACTACCCTTAATATTAACCTAACCCCCCCCAACCATGAAGATGTCCCGGGACAGCTTAGTTTGTTCCAAACTTCATTTGTCCCGGTCCCCTTCAATAACACACATCGCACCAAATGACATTTGACGACCTTTATTAGATTTCCATAACATAGCTTTGATCACTAACTTTATTAATTACAACTATTCATGATATAATTGATTCTAAATACAGCATAACATCCTTGTAGTGTTAATCAGGGCAGCATACCTACTCAACCTGTCCCAGTAAGCAGCGTCCATACCTCTGCTCACTTACTTTACTTATGAAGCAGCGTTCCATCTCACGTCATACACCATTCATTGTAATGTTAATCAGGGTAGCATACCTACTCAACCTACCCAACAAGCAAGGTCCATACCTCTGCTCGCTTACTTTACTTATGAAGCAGCGTCCAACTCACTTGTAACACCATCCATTGAATTACCATCCACCAAATAATCACCATCCTTACCTTATCTTGCTTATCTATTCAGCAAGCTTCTTCCAACTACTCATTTCCTTTCCCCAGATCCTTGAAATGAACATCAAGACATCAGAGGGGGAACAGAAGAGGGCAAGCCTATCCCTCTTCTCCGCCAACCAGCCTGACCAGGCTGTTCCCCCTCCCTTCTACCCAAAATTGTTCAAACCACTTCCCATAAAGGGAAGGGTCAAGCCAAACATCATTTTGTGTATAATAATTACCCGGACCTTATCAGCCCTTGGGAATTACCTAATGCTTACCAAAATGTCACCAGCCACTAGAGCAAGAATACTCAACCCCAATCACCAACACTACCCGACCCCTAGCGGGGAAGACCCCAGCTAACCATACAATGTGAAGCTCAATTCTGATACTTCCCAACAATTTCATGCAAACAAGACATTACCTTGTGGGTACGTATTCAGCTGCACCGCTGGAAAACCAAACTTCTTTCATCCCCTTCATCAGCTGACACATTCCTCAGCCTTCAATCTTGCGGGTCGAGTCCACGTTCCTTTATCCCATCGAGTAAAGTCCACTCTGCACCTCCCATCTACCACCTCAGTGTTGTCCAATGACCCCACTGCTTATTTGCCACCAAAGCATGATCATCTGGGAATGCTCTTTCTCACCACTGGAACTCGTCACACCATCATCTACAAAGAAAAGGACAAAATTAAATTCTCTAATATGTAAGGAGAAGGCTCCAGCTTATACCCACCTATTCCAAACTACAGCCACAGCATCCCAAGACCCCATCTTTCAGATCCCCTTTCCAGGCCACTGCATGATGCCTTCTGCCCTTCAGCAATTTCAGTCCGTAACTGTTGCCACTTTGAGCTCCCCATGTGCAGCATCTTTGCTCGCCACTGCTTTCTCTGCGAACTCACTGTAGTGCCACAACTGGTACTCCTGATGCCACCATCTGCAAAGAAAAGGACAAGTGTGAATCCTCCACAATGTAAAGAGATGATTCCACCTTATACCCACCTATTCCAAATTATCGCAGCAGTGTTCCAAAAACCCCCATCTGCAAGAAAGAGAAGGACATATATATCATATAATACACATACCGCACATTCAAAAACATCTTCCAAGGCAGCCTCTCCTACCAACCCAGAAAGGAATGTACCACTACCAAACACCTTGCAACAAAGCCAGCTGTAAAAGAAACTTAGCTTCTAATACCCTATCAAATACTTAATGTAATTTTTTTTTTTTACTAGTCGAGTATGTTAAAACTAAACACCACACATGAAGGGACATATCAATATGCACAAACCAGGGTAACCTTGTGATTCCATACCACCTCCATCAGTCCACTGTATAGGCCAGGCTAACTTAGATTGTAAAATCATCTACCTAACTCTCAACCTTTCATCCCACAATGAGGAACACTAGCCATCATAATGTAGAACCAAAAGACAAAATGCAGAAAACCTAACAGCTTACTAGCAGTTTACTAGGACGATAACTTCACCCAGCCCTGACCCCTGATCTAATTCTCTTGCGGTGTCCCCAAAGGGACACATAGGCCACCCAATTGATAATGTATAAAGTAAAAACACCCACCCAGGCTAAAATGTGTGGCAAGATTTGGCCACCTGGATAAGCGAACAGAAGATACACCCCTGGGATTCCACATGCGTCCTTGCTGGACCATGGCATTGGGTGCTAACTTGTTGGGAACATGGGCTAAATTCTTTGATCTCACTTACTGCTGAACATGTGTATGGCTATCAGTTAAATTATTCATAAGTCCATAATGCTAACTTCCCACCAAAATCTGTTTCAAAACCTTTCATGGTCTGAGGAATAACTTCCACGCACCTACACCATTCGAACGCTGAAATTCCTCCCAAATCCCAGACAATTAAGCCACCTGTAGTGCTATGTACAACATGAGCAAAGAGGGGACAAATGGAGAACCACAAGAGACACACTTTAACTTCCAACACTGCACCAGCATGAATCACAGTTATAAGAAATCCGATACTGAAAAGTATGACCTGATTTTTAACTGCCAACTTAACAGAAAGCAACGGGTCTTACCTAGGCATGGGTTGCAACGATTCTCCAAAAATCTGTCCACAGACCCTGCAAGGCTGGGCAGCATGCCCCACCCCATGAACGGGCCAGAATTGTGAGGAAATGTTAATTCTTAAAATTATATTGTTTCATTGTAAAATGGATTGTCAGTTGAATGAAAAGCAGAACTAACATAGCTCTAGTGACCGGTGCCTCTTCAAATACTGCAAAAGTAAGCAGCAGAGTCCTCCAGTCTGCACTGATTTACAGCAGTTAGCCAGAAAACCACGGGTTTATAAAAATGTCCAAAAGTACCAGGCATAATCCAAACCGAACATAAAATTCTGCACAATTAAAGGTATGTGGAGCAGCAGCCCAAACCAGATCAATCTGCACACACTACTTCCTAACAAAATGAGTGTTAAGCATTTCCAGCACAATTTAGGAATGGACAAAACAAAAGCTACTGCCAAACCCGGACTGCCCCCTTAGATCCCTAGCATATGGAAACTTCCAAATCATTCCACCCTTCCACAGCAAGAAATCCAAACCTGACATGTCTGATTCCTCCCCCCCCCCTTTTTTTTTTATTAAATTAAACTTTGGGTTTCCAATACTCTGAGGGGAATGGACCCCCTGAACCAAATCAAAGTATGCTTAAAGTCCGTAATCTTATTTTGTACTGCTCACCCAAACTTAGAAAATGGATTGCATAACAGGATTTTCAGTAGTCTGAATTTCTAAAGAGTATAAAATTTATTGTCCAACTCCAATGTCTGTCGTTACTTTCTAACCTCAGCCTTAATGATTTTCCATCAAGTGCTCGCAACCATATTTTATGAAAACGGACACTAAAGCATGAGGTAGTATCAGAAAATACCTCAGAACTCATCACAACAGACTGGTCTCTAACAGAACATATTTATTTCCAGTCACATCTCAATCTTACAGATCTTAATCTTCCGGTCCAAACATTTTCCCACCACCTCTGACAAAGTGCAATGGTTAACAGAAAGGGGAACACTTACTAACAACCCACGCCAACCTCCCCAGCACAGCATAAGTATTCCTGCAGTACTTTAAAAGTTATGAGTTAATATATTCCTTTCCACCATGTAAATCAAACGCTCACCCTTTCAGTATGCGAAACAAAATTTTTAAAACTCAAATGGAGGTACAACTATGAAGAGGTGGATCGAACATACCTTATAACCACTACCCAAATGTACACTACTATTAGGTAAACCTTAAACATAGTGTGTATATATTTTACTGCCTTATCATAACTACAAATATCTTGCTAAATCAGCACCACTAATCAACAATGCAGAAGACACCACTCCAAATGCCACTAGAAGTTTAGAATATATTTCCTTGTTGGTTTCCCCTACATACTGCAATGAGTCAAAGAGAACACGAGGCAAATACAAAAGAGGGAGAGAGCATACTCATTATCTTGTGATCTCAGCTTAATATCATCCCAAACTATCATCATCCAACCAGTAAATCCTGAGCTCAATTGAAAGGAGAGGACAGAGACAAAAAAGGCTGTATAGCAATTACTCACCTCCTCTACCTACCCCCGAGTAAACCAGGCTTACCTGCCAGCAGTATATCTAGGTCGTCTCGGACATAAACTTGCCATCTAGCAAGTTCACGCCAAAATGTGACTGCTTAACCCAACTACACTAGACTAAACCTCTTAAGCCCCTCCCCATCATTATCTCACCTCCTTCCAACCATCCCTGCCTCCACTTAACCCTTCCACCTCCCCAACCTTCTTAACTACCCTTAATATTAACCTAACCCTCCCAACCATGAAGATGTCCCGGGACAACTTGGTTTGTTCCAAACTTCATTTGTCAACTATATATTTCATTTGAATAGCTAGCATTCCTTCCTCAATCATACATCTCAACTGTCCAGATTTCTACAGAATATCCAGATTTCTGGCTCATATTTTTGGTCTGTTCCACATAAAATTTGTGGTTTTGTGGCAAATTCCTGGGATGAACTGAGGACTGAAGTAATTTAATAGCATACATTTGAGTTTCAAACTTCAGTTCGTTCAGAAAATGTATGTTAAAGCAAACTCTGTTACTTTAGCAACTTTCTAAGTTTATAAGAGCAATATTTAAAAAATGTTTGTATTTTTGGGCCTTTGTACCCCCCATTTTGTTGGGCCAGATTTCTTGTGCTAAGAGGGTGAGAAGCGTGCTTCCTCTCTTCTTTACTACTGCATGTACTATGTGGGCTTGAGTATCACTTTACTTAATCCATCTGTTGCCATTCTTCCATTGCAACCCACTGACTGCTCATTTTCAATTTGATTTTAAGCCTCCCACTTTCCCTTTTAGTTGTTCTTTCCAGTGCAGCATACGCCCATATCTAGATTTATTTATTTATTTCATTTTATGATTTGATAAGCTGGTTGGTGAGCTGGTCCATAGATGCTTTTTAGTCACGATCCAGGTGCAGAAGGTACAGAATAATGAAGCATGCAGCAATAATTAATTCAAAAATGTGGCACATAATTGAAGAAAAGAAGGTAACTAGCTTACGGCTGTACAGGTGTCCTTTATATTTGTAGGTGGGTATAGGTTGTCAAAACAATCAGCATAAGCTGTAGTGTGGTGTCTTCTGAGGTTAGCACACATTACAGTATATTTACAGTCTGCACAATATATATATATAAGTAGTAGACAGAATAATTATGTGGTATTTGTACATTTGGTTATTGGTTGCATTAGTTAAATTTGATGATCATCATAATTTAACCAGTATCATGGAAACACTTGCACCAAGCTCCCTGGAAAAGGAAGTCTTTAAGAGATTTTTTATGCACCCAGTGTTTTATTCCCTTTAACCTCATCTGGTAGGCTGTTCCATAGTACTGGTCGTAGTCTGGATAAAGCTTTTCACTATGGCCAATTTATAGTATGGTCTAGCTAGGGTAATATAAGGGTTTTGGTTGTCTTTCAGGAAGAAGTTGTGTTCCCTAAGGGATAGTTTGTTTCTCAGAGGAGGCCATTAGCCTATTAGCATTAACTTGAATAGAAATGTTCCTAGCAGAAAGGTAGCTCTGCTAATGATAGGGAGCCAGTGACCCTTCTGTCACATGGTAGAGTGGTGTGTATTTTGTTATGCTAGTAATGCAAAGTTACATATGTTGGTCTCTGCGGTTTGCAGTTTTAAGGTGTTTTTGGAGGGAGGAAGAGCAGTTAGGGGTTAAGCATATTCCATTTTAGGCAGCAGAATATTTTTTGGCTATGGATTTTCTAGCAGAATGGCTGAGGAGGTGAGAGATGCAATAGAATAGTTTTAGTTTGGGAGAACTTTTGTGTGGTTTAATAGAAGGTACCCAATGTCCCTGTGCAGTAAATATGTGGTCATTGTCTGCAGCTTTAAATAAAGACACACCCTGTCTCTTTTCAGTACGTTATATAACCAAACATCATATTGCCAGTATCTTAGCATGTACTCATGTGCTGCATATAGTAAAACATCATCAGTATTATTTACAGCAATAGTACAGTTACTGAGATACAAAAGCAAATTACCCTTTCCTAGTTAGAGATTTTTGTGGGCAAATTTGTTATGCATCTGTAATCATGGTGCAGATTTGGCTTTTCTTATCAATCTGTTTTTGGAAGCCCATTAGCTGCATTACTCATTTAATTTAAAGCTGATCTGATGCATCAGGTGCTTGACAGAAAATAAACACCAGCACTTTGATATGCAGTGCCATATAACTATGTGATATCTACATGCTTTTGGAGTCAAAATTGCTTACTTAAGTCCACAGCTGCTTATAAGTAAATTAAGGGTGATGATTAGCATAATAGTTAGGGTCTTAACCCACAGATACAAGGTACAGGGTTTAATACTGACGTCTGGATATTGGCTAGGCTTAAAATAGTCTGCAGACTGATGACCTACTGTTTACTTATGAATCTGTTTCTCTCATTGTGCATTTTAACTGTCATTATAAACCAAAAATTAAAAAAAGTAAATCTACAGCTATATCTATATTTATCTACACACACACACACACACACACACACACACACACACACACACACACACACAGAGCTAGATACTACAGTGGCCTCTCATGTTTAACAAATGTTATCTCAAAGAGCATTTTCACAACCTACTACAGATACCTCGGTTCTGTATCCAATCAGATAAGAGTTGCATTGAATCCCTCTTACACATGCATTTTGTTGTGAGGGTAGATTTCAAGTTCCTTGGACACACTAGTGCTTGCCTAAAGTTAATTGTCATTTACCCTCTTTCCCTTATAGTTCAAAATAGAGGCTCCATTCTTATGGCAGTGGTTAGCTAAGTACTCTATCTAGTTCAGACTGCACTGATGAATCTCAATGTAATTGTCATGGCTTTAAAATTTCTGTTTTGCTGTTAGGCTTAATCATGTTACTAACTCTTTTAGTATTTCATTATAGCTGGTTTATCAATTGTATCATTAGGGTTACATGTAAACATTTAGATCTCCAGTTTATTTCCAAGTCCTTCCAATGAGTTGGTATATATCTACACCTCAAAAGTAATCATGAGGTAGTAGCTCCATGCAATAATAATTTCCCTTTGTAAATATATTACATCTTATCTTGTAAGGATTGTGTATAGTATCTGTAGCCTACCTGATCTCATGCAAAAAGCTCTCACTTCCTAGTGCATGCCTGCTGATGGATTGTGCTGTAATGTCTCTTGTCTTGACACACTTAAAGAAGTCTCGGTTTTGATTCTACTTAGTCCACAGTTAACAAAAGCCCATGGGAGGATATCCTCCTGAGTTCCTAAGCACCTTATAGCTGGCTATAACCTTCTGTAGCTAATTCCCATGCAATCTCTCACACCCTGTAAATATTGTAAATAGCTTTTGACGTTTGACTTTAACTGTGTAAATTTGTTTAAATGTATCTGCACGATATTTTTCCACTATGGGCAATATTGCTCACACTTTGTATTATTTGATATGTATTGTGCTTGTACTTTTATTTTTATTAGATTGCTGTCTTTACTGTAATCTGTTTCATGGAGCTTTTCTCCCCAGGCCTCCACTGAAAATGGGCTTTCTGGGCCCGGTGGACTTCCCTGGTAATCAAACTGGAAATAAATATATAACTGTCTGATAGTTCAGCAATGTTCATCCAGCCTAATGAAACAGTAGTGCATCCTTTGACCTCACTCACTTGATTTATAGGGGTAACAGGCTTAGAGAAGAGCATCTTAACTGGAATAATGATAATAATACATAAGACCATTCTGGGGCATTGTTGTTTTTGTTTTACAAATAACTTGTATCTGCTTCCTGGTTATTAAGGCTACTTGCTAAATGTTTAGTACTACAAATCACCTTAGAAAAAACGTTTATCAGCAACTAGAACATGAAAATAAAATGAAGAAAACAAATATTGTATAATAACCCACTTATCCTAACAGTACAAGAAAACTGAACTATACTCACCATGACCTACATTATCATAACAGAGCATCCTTTAAATTTTTTAACATACAAATTGAAAGAGATTTTTTTTCAGGTATCTCTTTCTAGTAATAACTATGGCCACTTTGCTGGATAATAAAAGTAATCAAAACATTGGTCTTATCAGGTTGATTAGAACCATGTGACATCATTGCTAGATACGTTAAATTGATGCAGATCATTCTAATACACAGTTGTTTTTAATGATTTACATATAGCCTTCTAAGGTGTAGCCATGGTTATCAAAAAATTCATTTTTGTTGTATCGAAGCTTAAACTGGTCAAGTGATTTTGACTCCAAACTGGATATAGCATTCTGTAAGCCTTGTCTAAATCAGCCGGTCATATGTGAACCTCAACAAATATTATTCAGTGGAGATCATTTTGCCTTAGATTCTGTCATCAGCATCACAAATAAATAACTGCACTTCTTAACATGCTTAGTGACCATAAGTCAAGAAGAAAGACCCTATAGCAGCTTTCATTATTGGCAGTGTTTAACTCAGATAAACTACTATGATATATTCAACAGGAAGTAGTTATAAGTAAGGTAATATAAAAAAAAATCACTAAGGTACTTCTAATTCTGAATGGTAAATGCTTGTCCATCATTCAGACAGGACAGCATTGCTTTTACCTGACAAAAAACTTTAAAGTAACCTGTATTCCAAGGAACATATCAGGATACATTAGAAACATTTGGGCCTTCGGTCTTTTCATCAGGTGGAATGACTTTTAAACATTCTGGTCAGAATTATAAAAAGAGTCATGACCTCACTCTTGATAACCTTTGCAAACATTAATCTGACCTCTGCTTCTTCCAGACAGCTCACTGTGTTATGATGTCTTCCCCTTCTATGATGCCTAACAATCATGGTGATGACCTCATCACATTTTCCAACTCTCTGTTCTGGACAGTCTCACTAGGATGGATTAGCAATCTTCTAATTATGCTGCTCGACAAAGCCCCTGGGTTGTCAGTATGTCTGCAACCTGCTTTCTTGAATATGGAGGTTATATTTATTATTTATTTCCAGAACACAGGCGTTGATCATTAATCTTTCATTAATGAATTATTATAACAAAAACTTATTGATCATTAATCTTTCATTAATAACCTATCATAATAATGTAATATTGTTAGTCCTCCATCACACTTCTTTGTGTAAAATAGAGAATCCTTGCCCTACTCAAGATTAGACATCCATGTCTAATATATCCCTTTATCTAAAATTTTCAAAAAGATAGTCAGACCACCACTCCTAAAATCTATTAATAAGAATGGTATATTAATTCCTCCATAACACGACTTTAGGCAGGAGTATTACATTTGTCATCCATCACACACAGTTTTACCAAAGAAGACAAAGGCCTTTTGGCTGGAGCACTTTTACTGATCTAAACAGGGCCTTCATCACTGATGCTGATGCTCTCCTTCACTCTGCTCCTCCAGGCCTGATGTCTCTAATGGAAAACTGAACTGCTTCTGAAAGTACAAAAGGAACAAATCTGTAAATAGCTTGGTAAACAACTCTTTTCCTTTTACTGATAATCTCTGTCTTTGGGCGTACAGATCACTGTGGCATGCCTTTGGTTCTATAAGTTTCATTGATAACATTTTCAGTAGTTTTACCGTTAATATTATTCTCATATTGCTGTACATGCCAGCGGCCTGGACTCTTTGTGGCTAACTGCATCCTCTGTGTTAGGCAAGCCTCCCTACAATATATCCTGCTTGAAACCTAGGACTAGATTGGTAGCCACTGTACTTCTTATTAATAATAATTTATTCCAATCTTGTATTTTTTATTCTACCTAGTGCTGCTCTGTATTTTCATAAGTTCTTGTCAATAACTCCAAAAGACGTTCTTATTTATTTAAGGGCATGAATGCTTTTCTTATTGCGCTGAGCAATTAGTTATGAAATGTTTATTGCAATTAAAATTAATTAAATTATCTCTACACTTCCCACATTGAAAAACTGGGTTTCTGTAGTTAAGAATGCCATTATTTACCTTTGTATGCCTTATCTTACAGCTTAATTAAAATATCGGCGACTACGACTATAGTTATAAAGCATGCAGATTCGTTAGTTTTTCTTGCAAATGAATTTCCCTGTATTACTCTGAAAAGCATCTGAAGTACTTGATATTAACTGTGGAATCTATGTGACTCTTGGACATGGGTAAGTTTAGATTAATTTGTAGACATCTCCAAGCATGTGCTTTTGGCTTCTCTGCACATTGACAAGTTGCTGTTCCCCAAGCATCAGTCGTCTGAGGCGCAAGGTGCTGAGCATGAAAACACCAGTGGCTGATTTACACTGAAGGTAACTGCTGATGGGGTTTCTTTGTGTTTGTCGGCAATGATTCCTTTGTTTGGGAGATTTCTCCCTTCTCTTTTATGATGCTGTGGAGGTGGTGCATCTATATATATATAAAACTGTGGAGTGTAAAGGGTACAGGGGAGCATGTTACAGTTTTTCAGCCTTGCGTGCTGTAGGTATTACTTTTCAGAACTGTGAAATATTTGGTTTTAGGAATCCAGGTTTTACTGAGGGAATATTTACATTATTATGATAGTGTCATCTGAAGACTCACATTTATAAATGTAAATAGTGTAACTGAAAATATGGCAATTAATTTCAACCTGTCAGCTGCAGTGTAGCAATTTATTCTCATGTTTTCATTGCTTGTTACTTTGAGTGTACTGTTCAGATGAGTGTAATGATTTTATGCACCTTGTACTCTGGTCATAACTAAAAAGGGTCAGTTTCCATGTCCATGTACCTGATTAACAAACAAAGAAATGAATAAATCCTATAAATAGTGAACATTCTGAAATCTGTAATCTGTATTATTTATGGAACGTTTTTTGGCCCTGTTTTGTTTAGTATGTCTTGTATTTTGGAACTAAATATTGAACAAAACATTGAGTAAGATAATGTACCCATTTATCAAGGCCTCTTAGTGGTTCATATATTAGTACTAGTTTAACTGCCTTTGTGGGTCATTCTAAGCTTAGCCAATTACTTTATATGAGAATCAAACCCTGCACCTTGTGTCTGTAAGGTAAGCATCTTAACCATTATGCCAACCTTCCTTCCCACCTTTTTTGGTGAATGCAGAAATCTCACAACTTTTTGGATAGTGCCTGCTTCTCAGCATGTAGCTTCTGTGGCACTATGTGAAGAAAGGTACTGACAAATGGCACACTCGTAACTGTAGTGTTTGCAGACAAGTGGTTCATCATTTTAGTTGGTTACTGTGAGGACTGGTTTTATGTTGACTTGTGTGATTGTACAGATGCTGATTTGGTCCATAACATGGCTGTCAGCAGTATTCTCTACATCCCTGCATTTCAACAAATGCAAGCTCAGACCTGGGTTCTGCAAGACTGGAACATAAGGCATTTCCACTTCTCCTTCTCACAGTCTTTGTCTTCTGTGTTTACTGATTTCTCTAATAGCTTTTGCCTTATCTATTAACCATGTTCAACCTTCATATCTGCTATTTTGTGTTTGTTTGTGCATGGTTGTTTATATATCTATATATATATATATATATATATATATATATATATATGTGCGTGTGTGTGTGTGTGTGTGTGTGTGTGTGTGTGTGTGTGTGCGCGTGTGCACACAAGCTAATAATGTATGCATGATTTTATGTATGAATTGATTAATTACTTAGATCTTATTCTAACTTACTTGTGTATATCATAATTTTTCTAGCGTATATTATTTTTACTTATCAGTCCTTTAATTGGACTTGCTCATATTCAGCCATGATGTCATTATATCAAAACAAAAATCAGTGCAGTAAATATAACACATGGGTGTTAATTACATTAGTATAGTCAGCCTGTGCTTCTAGCAATACATAGGTTCGTAGGTTCATACTAGGCTATCTTCCCTAGGGCATTTATAAGCCTAGTCAGAGTGTGTTTGGCTTTCGCCACCCATTTTAAATTAATTTTGCTATGCCCTTTTTTGAGGTTAGTATACTGTGCCTCTGTCTAACAGTGACACAGAAGTGATACCCGGGTTAAACCTACTATCTCCCATCCACTCATCAAGATTCCTCTTGAAGAGAGTCACTGAGGGACTCTGCCTAACCTGGACTGGGATTTTATTCCAGAGTGAAGGGAGCCCCTGGGTTATGAATCTGTCCCTCCAGCATGTCCTATTTATTTCAGTGCTGAGGTTCAAGTCTCCTGAGCGCGTAGCTCAATGGGATTTGGATTTTCTGAGGTGCAGCATGTCCATTAATTCTGGGTTGGACATGGCTTTATACATCAGGCACAGATCGCCTCTGAGCAGGCGGTATGCCACTGAGTAGAGCTGGAGTTTCTTTAACCAGGCAGCATATGGCATCTGTTTGAGCCCTTTGATCCTCTTGGTGAAGTACTTTTGGGGTCTTTCCAGTTGCTGCAGGTGTCTGGTAAGGTACATCCCAAAAGGGGCATTGTACTCAATTATGGGCCTGATGAGGGATGAGTAAAGAGGCACGATGACCTCCCCTGATCTAGATGTGAATCCCTTCATGATTAGGTGGGCTATATAAAATGTTTTTCTAACCACTTTGGCCACGTGGTTGTCAAATTATAGTTTCATAGTATAGTACTAGGCTATCTGCCCTGGGGCATTTATAAGCCTAGCCATAGTGATGTGGCTTTTGCCACCCCATGAAATGGTACAAAAATGTACAGAATAAATCTAGAATACTGTGCCTCTGTCTAGTAGTGACACAATGAAGGTCCCCTTATATAATAGAATTAGTTTACTGTGCCCCTGTCTAGCAGTGACACAGATGTGACCCCTGGGGTAAACTTTCGATCTCCCATCCACTCATCAAGATTTCTCTTGAAGAGAGTCAGTGAGGGGCTCTGCCTAATATGAACTGGGATCCTGTTCCAAAGCATGGGAAGCCTCTGGGTTATGAATCTATCCCTCCAGCATGTCCTATTCATACTAGTGCCGAGGTTTAAGTCTTTAGCTCTCGTGGTCCTGATGGATTTGGATTTTTTGAGGTGAAGCATGTCCATCAAATCCTGATTGGACATGGCCTTGTACGTCATGCAGAGATCACCTCTGAGCAGGCGGTATGCTACTGAATAGAGCTGAAGTTTCTTTAGTCTGGTGGAATAAGACATATGTTGGAGACCCTTGATCCTTTTGGTGAGGTACTTTTGTGGTCTCTCCAGCTGTTGCAAGTGCCGGGTGAGGTACATACCAAATGGGGCATTGTACTCAATCATGGGTCTGATGAGGGAGGAATATAGGGGTACAATGACATCCTTGGATCTGGATGTGAATCCCTTCATGATGAGGTGTGCAAGGTAGAATGTTTTTCTAACCACTTTGGCAACGTGGGTGTCAAATGAGAGGTCGCTGTCTACTTGGGTCCATAGGTCTCTGATTACTTTTTCCGTACTCAGTGGGTTGCTGTCTATGTGATAATTTGTGGGTACTTTGTTTTTCCCAAAAGGGATGACTATACATTTTTTGGCATTTAGTTTAAGGCCGTGACTACGGCACCAGTTGTCCGTTTCAGTGAGGCCTTTTTGTAGGATGTGTGTGTCTGCTGGTGTATCGACTATGGCGCCTAGTTTGCAGTCATCTGCGAACTTTGTCAGCCACAGCCCTCCCATGTTTGCTTTAACATCTGAGAAATAAATGCCGAACAAGAGGGGTCCCAGGACAGATCTCTGTGGGACACCACTTGTGACTGGCTTTGAGTCTGACATTGCCCCAGCAATTTTAACTTTATGGGTTCTGTCCTTTAGCCAATTTGTAACCCATCTAGTGACATAAGGGTTTACTTTTAAGCTGTTTAGCTTATCTATGATGCCTGAGTGGGGTATTGTGTTGAAGGCCTTAGCCAAGTCCACGTATGCTGTATGGACTGCTTTGCCCTCATCAATGGCTCTAGTGACTGTTTCGAAAAAGTCAACCAGGTTTAAAAGGCAGGATCTGCCCTTTACAAAGCCGAACTGGGTGGGGTCAAGTGTCTGTAGGTCCCCTATGTCTCTGTTTATGAGTTCCATAATGATTCTTTCCATAGCTTTGCAGACCAGGCTAGTTAAGCTTATGGGGCGGTAGTTTCCAGGGTCTATAGAGGCACCCCCCTTGTGGAGTGGGACCACTGTTGCTGTACGCCAGTGTACAGGTACATATCCTGAAGTAAGGCTAAGGTTAAATAGCATTTTTATGTGTGGGTTTAGCTCCTCTTGAGTTCACGTAACACGCACCCCGGGATACCGTCAGGTCCCATTGATGCTGTGTTTTTTGCTTTGTTTAGGGCGGTTCTCACTTGGACATCTGAGATGACAGGGAGATTACATTCAGCTGGGATAAGTATTTCTTCTTTTGGGGGTGAAGGAGGGGAGAAATTTGCACTGAACCTGTCAGCCAGAATGTTAGCAATATCTGTGGGTTCAGTGTATTTTTGTTGTTGTGAACCAACTCTGAGCATATCTGAGGGTTTCCGACCAGGTTTCTAACATAGCTGAAGAAGGCTTTGTGGTTATCTTTAGTGTCCTTAGCGATTTTTCTCTCAAAGTTTGCCTTGGATATTTTTATGAGAGAACGTAGTTTTCTGCTAATGTTGATCAGAGATGTCTTCCCTTCATGGGATTTCGCTCTGACGTGCAGTAGCTTCCTTCTTTTGTTATACAATTTGTTTATGGCTGAGGTCCACCAGACAGGATGCTTACATTTGGTGGAGAGGGACTTGGATTTGTTTGGGATTGCATGATCCATGCATTCTTGGATATGTCCATAGAAAGCATTTGTGAAGGATTTGGCATTGCGGGATGTGGTATCCACTGGCACAGTGGGCTTAAAGGATACCATCTCCATCTTAAGAAGAGTGAAGTCTGCTTTTGAGAAGTTTTTCACTGTGGTCTTTTGTGCTGAGGGTGGAGGTGGGATATGTATATCCAGGGTGATTAGTTTGTGGTCAGATCTCACTAGTGAGGGGTATACTTCCGTGTGGAGCATTTTGTCCCCATGTTTGTGATGATCAGGTCTAGTATATTATCTCCCTAGTGGGAGAGGTGACTAGTTGTTCTAGTGCATTTGAATTTATGAATTCCAGGAACCTTTGGGCTAGGGTATTAGGGCTAGAATAATGTACCCAATCTATGTTTGGGTAGTTGAAGTCTCCCAGTATGATGGTATTTTGTGATACATTCATATCCTCCAATGTCTTCAGGAAGGCTGAGTGGGGTTCTTGAGATTGGGAGGGTGGTCTGTAACATGCTACCAGTTGTATAGCAGTTTTGCCTATGGTTAGTTGCACCTGTATGGTCTCTGATGCTTCATGTGTTGCTACTAACCTGGAGGTGTGGGTGTCCTTTATGAATATGGACACTCCCCCTCCCTTTGTGGTTTGGCCTGGGTTTTGGGGCCAGAAAGCATGATACGAGGTATAGCCTGGTAGCGCTGGGGTGCTCTCAGGAGCCTTGAACCAGGTTTCAGTTACTGCACAGACGTCGATGTTCTCCATGCTGAGGAGTGCATCAAGTGCCTGCATCTTGAGATTTAGACTTCTGGCATTGAGCAGCATTACCCTTAGTTTTTTTACATTTTTGTTTTCTAAGGAGGTGGGTTTGTCTTTTGAGCCTTGCCTAAAAAAGGCACTATGGGGATGGCAAGAGCCTTAGCCAATATCCGGAAGCCCAGTGGTGACAGGTGTAAGCCATCCCTTGCGAAGCAGCGTGGCTTGTCCAACATATCATCCCAGGCAGACAGACATTGGATCTCCTTAGAATGACACCAGTACTCAAGCCAGTTGTTAAAGCTGATCATCTTGTCTTTGTATTGTGGTATCATTCTTGGTGAGGGCAAGATGCTGCTCAGGGTCAGGGTCATACCAGCCTGGGCTACATAATCGGAGAGCTCCTCTATGTCTCTTTTCATGTAGTCCAGGGAGGTACGTCTCGGGTCATTCACACCAGCATGGACAATGACGGAGTCATATTTGTACTTGCTTTGGAGTGACCTGAGTGCGTGTGTTATGTGGCGGATCCTAGCCCCCGATAGACAGCTCACAGTCACCTTCTCCTTGTTCAGCCTGGTCAGTGGGATATCAGTGTGTCTGACTATGGAGTCACCTATTACTAGTGTATCAGGCAAGGTGTTTGGCCTTAAGGGCTGCGATTGGTCGACACACTGATTTATTGAAGTATGTGTTTTGTTTTGAGGTGGTGGATTTTTGGATGTCTGCTTTGGGAGCCTCTGTTGTTTTGGTACATTTTTTATTAGAGCCTCCGAATATGTCTTTGTGTTTTTATGTGTTTGGTTTGCAGTTGTGGTAGGTCTATGCGGGACTGGGATTGTTGTGTGTGTGGTTGCCATCTCCTCCTGTCTGGTCATGCCAGCCCTGGGTTGAGAGAGTTCAGCCTCCAGTTTGGCTATATAGTTGCATCTCTCACATGTATTTGTGTTTGTTGGGAGGAGGAGAGGGTTGTCTGTGTACATGAGACAATTGTAGCATTGTCTCAAGATGCCCAGATTGACCAGCTGAACTGGAGACGACGCCAGTAATCTGCCACTCGACATGCTAGAACAGTATAAGGGAGTGGTATACCTTTAAGGGAAGTGGGTATTCACAGGGGTGGTAAGTAGATGTAGTGCTTTACTTAGTACGAGAGTGCTTACTTAGTAGAGAAGTATTGAGAACAAGTGCTAGGCTTATAATACAGTGAGTAGTCTGGTTATACTAAGAGTAGAGCTTCCTTAAGGGAAAATTTGAAGAACAGACTTGGCGGAGTCAGAAAAAGTTTAACCTTGTTTAACCGCTAAGCGCATGACCGCGCAAAGCCGTGCAAATGCGGATTTTAAACAGTGAACTACAAAAGAGCTAGGAATGGTCCCAAACAACCAATTACTACAGCTTCTTGTGCTGAGGTCACTTCCCCCAAGGACAGGTAGGCGGCTCAAGGCTCCCCACTCCCACTGGTGAGCAAAGAAACTTCCTTCTATCCAAGTAAGGTAATGGACAACACAGGAACTACACCACAGCCCAGAATACAGCAATGCCTGTAAACTGGTCTAAACTAGTCGAGGAATGCGGGAAAACAAGGATTATTTTTTTGTTTTTTTGGTAGAAACACACAGAAAATGCAGAGACAGTGATAAATTAGTTACACAGGCTAGCACACTTTAGTGGGCAGCCTCCACAGTTAAATTAAACAAACAAACAAGCAAACTTTCGATCAAATTCGACTAAAATGTAACTTTAAGTGCAGATTTTAAAATAATGCAGCAATCAGTTAAAAAACAGTTCAGGCTAGTTCAGAGAGATTGCTATCAACTTGGGTCCCCAGGTCTCTAATTACTTCTTCCATACTTAATGGATTACCACCTATGTGGTCATTTGTAGGCACTTGTGATGTTATTAATTCATTAAAAGACTATAAAAACATAACAGAAAACATGACAAAAGACCACAAAGTAGAACGAGTAATAAAAGCCTTAATGCTGCAGATTAAAGACTGACTTGGAAGAGTTAAGGAAACATTTTATGCTACTCGAAGATGTCAGTGTCCCAGAGTATAGTTGAAAGACAGACATCAGTACACCACATGAAAAAGGGAAACTAAAAATCTGTATTTTTTAACAAAAAGTATCTAGCAAAATTGCCACCTTGTGTTGAACTGGCAAGAAAGAAAGTTTAGTAATGTGACAGAGTAATGCTCTAATTTATGAGTTTGTTGGATAAAGTGAACTACTTTTTTCAAAATAATCTGTAATTTATTAATTTATTTTTGTTATCAGCAGAAGTGTTAGCAAAACTGTGAAGTCCAGTTTCCAGAACAAAAACAGCCCCTTTTCAAGCTAGTTACCAAGCTTTCTGGATCACTTAATGAGAAATTCTGTAAGTTGATTAAAACTGATGTGACTTATTCATGTTAGACTAAGAGTTTAAGTTCATTTACCAAAGAGTACAGTGACAACTACAGGGAATCCACTAATTTTTCTGTGCCATGAAATACAGCAACTCTGAATATTACCTTAGATTTTTGGGTAGTTTATTGTAAACACATTTGGTGAGCTATCCCACAAGTGTTAAATACTATTGAGGGTAGTAGTAAATTTGTTTAGCCTGTTCCTTGTGTGTTCCAGTCACATTTCCCATCTGCCCCATTGTCTGCTTCAGGCTCTTTACTTTTTCTTATTGCCCCATCCTCCAGCTCCTTCCTGGTCTTAGAGTGACTTAGCAAGTTACTTTACTCCCTGTGTTTCTTTAAGCACACAGTTGCTGTACTCCAGCAAATGTTGCTAAATACCATTTTGTTTGAGTCATGCGCCATTTTTTTTTATTTTTTACTTGCTAGCTGTATACTTAGCTGTTTCTCCCAGATTGCCATAACTCAATGCATTGCTTCCATATGGTTTCCATGGTGCCTTCTAAATTCCTGCATGGGTACATACACACATGCATTTTCTCTCTCTCTCTCTGTAAACTGTTTTCACAGCTGGTTAACCAGGAGGCTTATTCATGCTCACTCTGCCAAGTCTGAGTGATTTATAAATCATTGTAACAGTAACGCATGTTAATAGTTCATCCTGCAGAAAAATAAAAGCTGTTTTAGAGTAGGGAATTTTAACAGCAGATGCAAAAATGGTTTGCTAACAATTATAATAGATGCACTATGGTTAGATACTTCATCTATTTTCATGGTATCTTTTTGGAAATATTTGTGCAAAAGCATGCAGTGATACAAAAGTGTGAACTAACTTACAGAGATGTTTCAATAGTACAAGTTTATTATGTTAGCAGCATTTAGATTTCAGTTCTATAATTATGTATTTATGATAACCACCAGAGGGAGATTGACATAATTGTTAAGCTGTTTGCTTTACAGACACAAAGTACAGGGTTTGATTCTCACATAGGTTAATTGGCTAGGCTTAAATCTATGCCTGCTAGACATTGCTCTTGGTTTAGGGAAGTCGGTACTGATCATAGACTTGTGCTACAAATACAGACCATACAACTTGGTCAGTAAGGGAGCACGGGTATATCATAGTTAGCCCTATAAAGGCCCTATGGCCAATAGCCGAGTAACCTCCTATGCACCTATAACTAAAGATTCTTCAAGCTGTTGATTTTTTCCATGTAGGGTATGATTTTCAGCAGTTGTAAATTCTGAACCAAGATGACAGCACTTCAATGAAGAGCACAATACTTGATTGCCAAACATCCATCCTTTTTCTTTGCATTTTTAAAGTTGACTTTACAGGCTAGTGACTAAATGACAAGCAAACTAAAGACATGGATTCATTCTTACTCAGGAAGCAGGTTATCACCAATTGTGCTGGATATTTAGTGTGGAAATGAAGACCACTAAGTGATCCATTTCAGAGTTTTAGGCTAGCTGTTTGCCCACCTCATTGGTAATGGCAAAGCCTAATCCCCCTCACACTCATGGTCTTTCCTTAATCATGGCCAGGCCTAAATCCCCTCACACTCATCATCCTTCATATGTCATGTTCAGGCCTAATCCCCCTCACACTCATTGTCTTTTATTGGTCATGGCCAGGCCTAATCCCCCTCACATTTATCGTCTTTCATTGGTCATGGCCAGGGCCTAATCCCCCTCAAACTCATCATCCTTCATTGGTCATAACCAGACCTAATTGGTCATGGCCAAGCCTAATCCCCTTCACACTCATTGTCTTTCATTGGTCATGGCCAGGCCTAATCCCCCTCACACTCATCATCCTTCATTGGTCATGGCCAGGCCTAATCCCTCTCACACCATTTGTCCTTCATTGGTCATGGCCAGGCCTAATTCTCCTCACACACATCATCCTTCATTGGTCATGGCCAGGCCTAATCCCTCTCACACCATTTGTCCTTCATTAGTCATGGCAGGCCTAATTCTCTCAAACTCAGTATTACTTAACAATGAGCTAAAGAGAGGCTAGAATTAGACAATGATGGGGTATAAAATATGAAGTGATGGTGGCAGTGGCAGGGATAGTATATGCAATATTACAGTATAAACACATTAACAGACAGTACCAGTATGTAATTCCAGCCCTTCTCTGGTAGGCATTTAAAGTGTAGGAGACGAATATATTAATCACACATATGAAAAACCTTATGGTATTCTTATACTACTGTCAGTAAAGAAATTAGGAAATTATTAGACTAATTAAGACACAAAACATGCCATTTTATCTGTCTTCATTATAGCAACACCAGATAGATATATGCAACCTAGCAACACCTGCTCTTGTACAAGGAAATGGAAAAAATAAAATAGCAAGTCTTCACAGACTTTAAGGATACTTTATGGATGCCCCATTGCTTTCAATAATAGATGATGAAAGTACATCACACACTCACCTTGTTATTCATAATAAATGGGTAAGTTAGACAACTGCACAGAAATGCTATTATGTCACATGGATTTATATAGTACCTTTGTAGAACTGTTCTTTTTAGTGTGCATAATCATTGCCACTTGTTAGACTGCTGTCAGCTGTATTTATATAATGTTTTATAACATTTTTAGTAAATCATATATTCATGTAGATTATATGAAATTATTCTGTGCTTAAGGGGAAATGCAAGTAATATTTCTAAGAAAAGTGACTTAAATCAAGATTATGAACTGAGCAGCCATGCAATATAGGGACAGTTTGAAAATGAATGCAACATTCTGAGTCGTGTGATATTTTATGAGAAAAGCCCCACTTGCTATTCTTAACGTAAATGAATTGGGTATATATCAATCAAAATTCAATACAGCATGTGAAACATAAATGTACAGCTAGGTTGTATGCTATTTTTATTGTTTAATTTTGAAAACTTAGAGCTGTAGTGACTTAAGTTTACAAATGCATATATATATAAATGGTTATATTCTGTATCTCCTTCTTGTCCAACTGATTCATTTGAATCTGCACAACTGAAAGGTAAGTTCTAAACACACATACACACACACACACTCACACACACACACACACACACACACACACACACACACACACACACACACACACACACACACTTTGAGATTTGATTTATATACAAACACACATACACTCCTGGGAAAGGCTGGCACAAGTTCTCTAGCTATGCCTCCTTCTGCCCAGACTATAAGGTAGTAAACACTGCCACCAACCAGCTCTTTATCAGCTACTATAAGACCCTTCCCAAAGGGTGACCAATTCTACTGTGCAATGTTACTATTATCCAATTGATAAGTGTGACCAAGGCTAAGGTTGTTCAAGAGTGGCCTATACAGTGTCACCAAATACATGTGCAAGTACTTTAAGAGCTTAAATATCTCCAATCAAATCAGTCACAATTAAAAGGTTTAAATATATTTAATAATAAATAATAAAAGCACAAGACAATACTCAATAACTCAACACCGTGATAAGTGTTCAGAATCATGGGAAATACTTAAACAGCATTGCAGGACAGTCTCATAAATACAGAATATGTCTAGACTAATCTTACTGTATTCCTATCTATTTCTAAGAGAGATGCTATGATCCAAGTCTTACTTACAGAGAAAGGCAAATACAGATGAGAAGTGCTGAAAATGGATGTGTTCAGATCCAAGACAAGATACAAAATGCACAGACTCGTTCTCTGAGATAGTTCTTAAGTTACTGCCAAACATTTCTGCTGGGTTATCTCAGATTACATCATTCTTTG
Source organism: Protopterus annectens (assembly GCF_019279795.1). Taxonomy (NCBI): domain Eukaryota; kingdom Metazoa; phylum Chordata; order Ceratodontiformes; family Protopteridae; genus Protopterus; species Protopterus annectens. The sequence goes on from NC_056728.1 coordinate 951,258,838, forward strand.
TCACCTCTGCCTTTAGTTCCCAGGCTAACAGAAACATAAAATGTATCACCTCTGTGTCAGAAATACTTATCTTTCAGAAGATTGCCTGGAACTGGAAGTCATAAAACAGTTACACACTTTTACCTTTGAACCTCAGAAATTATTTCTGTTTCTAGACAATAGGAAAACCTTCTGTCTAGACATTCTGCCTTCTATGAGCTGAAACAGAGATAACAGAATCATAAACAATTTCCACTTATTTTCTGGAGGTTTTGCAAGTTAACTTTGTATGTTCCAGCCTTTACCATCAAAACATACATTTGCATAGGCATATAGTTTATACACATTTCTGATCTTTTCCAGCAGGGTGCACTGTGGTTACATTCTTGAAACTCAGTACAGAACATACAGTTCATCACACACTTCTGCATCAGTAGTTTAATGTACACATAACATATAGTTTTCTTACATTTGTAAGTCAAGCATACAAATCATATTACTATTCACAAATGAGACAGAATTATTTATAAAATTCCAGCTAGCTGGGCTGGCAGCCTTCAAAGCAACACTGCATTCAATTATGTGCCTAATAAGAGAGGAGTAGAGATGTATTATAATATTCTTGGACTTGGAAGAAATACAATTAGTAATCAGCTTGGCTAAACATAAGAAATACCCAACTACTCTGGCAACATAGTGATAAAAGGAGAATCCAGTGTCAACAAATATGCTCAAGTACCTGATAACTGTGTCCATTTTGAGGAAACTATCATTAATATGGAATGAGTAAGGGTACTTCTGTTTACAAAAAGATACAATGCTACATGCTGCATTTAGCTTGAGATCATTGGTGTCGTACTGTTTGTGTTAGTCTGTCTTGCAAACCCTGGAGTTCCCATTGGAGATGACGATAACTCCAGGTTTACAGTAATCATAAAACTTAATCAGCCAAATGTCACTGATATTAGAGAAGCAAATAATAAGGTCAGTCACACTACCATGCCGCAGAGACACAGTTGATAATGAACTTTTTTGAGGAGAATGTGGCCCCTATCGTAATTTTCAGAGCTCTGTCTATTTGCCACTTTGCTATCCATCAGGTAATATAACAGTGTATATTTAGTTGGATAAGTTTATCTATGATACTTGAGTTAGAAATGATGTTGAAGGCTTTGGCTAGGTTGATCTATGATGTGTATACTGACTTACCCTCATCAAAAGTCCTGGTGAAGTTGATCAGGTTAATTAAGCAGTCAGGAACTATACTTTACAAAACAAAACTTATTTGCATCAAAGGACTTAGGCTGCCAATGTCCCTATATATGAAGTCCATAATGGTGCATTCCATAGTCTTACAGATAATGTTTGTGAGGTGTATGGGTCTGTACCTTCCAGCATCAGTGGTGCAGCCTCCAAAGTGTGTGAAAATTGCCACCATAGTTCTCAAAGACTCAAGCAGGAAGCCAGATGAAAGCCTAAGTTTGACCAGATTGTGGAATGGGCCAGGGAAACTGCCTCATACTGCCGGAATGCACTCTGATACATTTTCAGGCCACATGAAGGTGTTTTTCACCTGTGAGAATGCCTTTAGCACTTATTCAGGGATGATGCTTGTGGGAGGCAGACATTAGTCAAGTGTGTCAAGGGGAGGTGGAAATGGATGTTAAATTTGAAATAAATTTGTCTGCTAACATGTCAGCTACATCTACAAGGACTAAACAGGTGCAGTCATTGCCCATCAACTCAAAGTAGTAGTAAGTGCCATTTATTAGATTCCTGATGTAGTTAAAGGAGGGCTCGTGATTGTCATTGACAGAGGTGGCAATTTTCAATTCATATGTACTGATGGCAGATTTGCATTTGTTTCTAAGCAGTATTTATAAATTTTTGTAGTTTAATTTTGAAGCATGGGGTTTTCAGTTGTTTTCTGGTTGAGAGGATTTTTTTCTCTTGTTTTAAAGCTTGTTTATGCTAAGGTTCCACTAAAATGGTTCATTCCTAAACCTGGTGCTGTATTTGTTTTTGACTGGAACAACAGTTTTAATGCAGGTATTGAGGTGAGACTAAAATCCCTGCATAAATGTGGCAGTATTTCCTATTGGGTCTTTAATGGTAGAGAGGCTTTTGAAACTCCTCAGGTCTCCATACAGTTGATATAAATTTATGTTGGAGAAATTCCTGAAGATTGTCTTGCTTGTGCATGTTTTGGGTTGAGTTGTATTAGTGGGAACTGACAATCATACCTAAACAACAAGTGGTGTAATTATAGGCATAAGGCATGTTGTTGTTGTTGTCTTTTGGCTTTTCCTGGTTAGGGGTCACCACAGTGGAACTCCGGACTGCTAATGATTGGCAGTAGATTTTCACAGTGCCGAGTTGCCAGCTCGACACCCAACCTTCAACGAAGGCATGCCCATACAGGTGCTATATTTTTTAATGATCAGGTCCAGTATACTTAATCCTCTCATAGGGCAGCCTGTAATCTTGTCAAATGAGTTTGGATTGATGGCATCTAGGAAGCATTGAGCATGTATATTTGTATTACTGTATGCATTCTGTCCAACAGACAGACAAACAGATAATTGAAGTCTGGAAATATAAAGGTGTTTGGTTCAATAGTAAGGACTTATAGATATGCCGTGTGTGCTGTGGGTGTGATAGAGTTGAGGTTCTATAGTTGGCATTGCCAAAAATGTGTTAATTTGACTTCTTTATAGTTACTAGGATGTGAAGGAGTTTAGGATTTTTATCCAGCCATATAAGTGTAAAAGTGAAGGAATCTTGGAGGAATATTATTTTGCAGTCTTTGGCCCCAGTGTCTCTTGATCATCAGTTTCTTCCATTGCCATGTGGCTCATTTGTTCCCCATCAGTGGGATGACTGCCTGCCAAGAAGAGTCATCATTGAAACAGTCTTCATGGGTGAAAATTTAATACAGCACACAGTGATTGAAACTGTAGATCTATTTAAGGACCTGAATATATGGGTAGATCCAGCTTTGAGTTTTTCTAATCATATCAACCAACTGGTTAATGAGTTATAGAACTATAGGTTGTATAAATTATTTTTAAAGTCTAGGAAATCAGGAATAATGAAATCATTGTTTGTTAGTTACATTAGACCCAAAGTTGAGTATGGAATAACAATATGGAAACCTTATAAAAAACAGCATGAGTAAACTGGAAAGAGTACAGGGGGAATATACTAAGGGCATCCATGGATGTGAAAATTTGTTATTATGAAAGACTAAAATAGCTGAACTTGCACAGTGTATCTCATAGATATCTAAGAGGAGATCTAATTCGGGTATATCAGGCATTTATAGACAACTACCTCTAAGAATGTGGGATTATCAAAAAGTACTATAGAATCATCAGACAACCTATGTAGAAGATTCTGTAGGAATGAGAAGATCTACCCCATAACCAGGTCCTTAAATAGAGCTACACTTTCAATCACTATATTGTGTATTAAATATTCACCTTTTCCCAAATCTCATATGCTTAGTTTTGATGCATCTATCAGCATATTTATTATCCTGTACCCAAAAGGTCAATTTAGTCAAGTTATTTTGCTGACATGCTCTGTCTGTAACACATGTAATCAGTTAACCCAATTTCAGGTAATCTGCATACAGACTGTAGAATACCTCAGATGAAAAAAATATTGGTCCAAAAGATACAATCTAAACAAGTAAGGGCCTAGGACAGAGCCCTGTGGGAAACCTTGACTGTAACCAAGAATTTCACCTGTCCAGTTGCTGTACGATAATACACATTTCCAGCTCCCAGCAATTAGAAATGGTGTACAGCTAACTGGACTATAAGTGAAAATGTGAGAAAACTGGAGTAAATGGAAAACAAATTGTACTAGGGTAATTTCATATCTGGAAAATAAGTTTAATAAGCAAGATGGTGGAGTGTTACGAAATGGAACCTTTTCAGATGTGGCACAGACACAAGGTAAACTACAAATAGAGTTGAGATGTATAAAGTTAAAGTACACAGAGTATTTAAAAACTCTTATCTTGAATGTGGATCTTCTACTAGTACTAATATTAGTTTTATATTTGATACTTCTGATGGTTAACATTTCAAATAGGCATTTATTTCTGATTCCCAACTAAATAATTTGCATTCAGATCTGTTTAGTATGTTTAAAATAATGCTGGCAGAAAAGATAGAGAAAGCACCACAAGAAGAAAGCTGCCACTCTAAATCAGCCCCAACTATAAATGTTTAACTTAAAGCGATGAACATTTCTTCATGTGTTTTGCAGAAGATGAAATGACTCTACAGATTTTGGCTGTACATTGCCTGTATTATATCCCCACTTGTTTTGTTAATCAGATTTACATCTGATAATGTTCTCCAGAAAACTGAATTTGTTATTTTGAATAATGATAATGCTTTGAATGTAAAAGCAGATAAAGGCAACTCTTTAAGAAAAAACATCCATGTTTTCCAACACCCTTCGATCTCTGTCAAAGAACTTCTCAAATAAGCTATGTTCTATGAATTACAAACTAGTATGATAAACTATATCATGTTTGTTACAACTTGACATACGTAGAGACATTAACTTTGGTGATTCTAAATTATGATACTGTCATTAAGATAAAGGCTGCAGAGATAGAGGTGGTCTAGTAATTCAGGATGCAGAGAAATATCTGTGAGTACTATTCAGACATACGATGATAATAAATTTTATAGGCCTGTGAGCTTACTCTTTCCAGAAATCCACTAACACATTTTCCATAATCTGCTTTTGTGATGGGTGAATTTCACACTTTTATATGTAATAATTACGCTACATCAAAAGTCTAAAGAACTACTTCCTCACATGAGATTCCAAAGACACTCCCAGATTATAGAAATGAAATTAAGGCCATTGATTAATTTGTTATGGGAGCTCATAAAACTGAGAAGCAGTGTAATAAATTTTCATGACTATATCCAGTTTCTTTTGCTTACACTGAATGTATTAGCAGTGTGCACAATGGCTTGATTCCTTTGTCCTGTTGGTTAACTGTTAGGGAAATCTACCCTTCTAACTAACTACAATGAGTTCTTACTAAACTTTGCAGAGAACATCCCTGTGTGTGCGTGTGCGCGCGAATGCCTTATATTTGCAGCTGGAAGTCATGTGTTCAACCAAATCAGAGGCATTACCCTGGAGGTCAGTAGGGCATTCACTTGTGTACTTTTACTTGGGAAGAGTACTTCATGAATGAAGTAGGCAGCTATTTTTAGATGACATATGCATGGCTGAGTGGAGCACTTATGAGTTTAATAAATGTCACGTTACACTGAAATCAAATAGTAATGTGAAATTTGTAGATATAGCAAACCAGTTACAGAAAGGTTCCTTGTCATATGAACATCCATTTTTTTACTCCATGTGATGAACAAACAACAAAATATAATTCCTGAACATCAACATGATGCTTAATACAGGTTGTTACACCATTTGCTATCTTGATCAGGAATGTTTCAAAGAGAAATGCCATGTCACATGGAGAAAGTTGCCATCCTAAATGATACTGTTGAGAATATGTCCATATCCCAGTTTTATGGATCTGAAGCCTGTGCTTTTCTGACATTAAATGTGAATCTAAAATGCATGCAATGTTCATAGGTAGGTATTAGGCTATTGGCGCGAAGGCTTACGTAAGCCTAGCCAACAAGGTTCCCTGGCTTATGCCACCCAAGAAAGTTTTATTTTCCTGTACCACTGTCGAGTAGAGATACAGAAGTGATCCCCGGGGTGTATTTCCTATTTCCCATCCACTCATCAAGATTTTTGTTGAAGACTGCTAATGAAGAACTTTGCTTGGCATAGATGGATAGACTGTTCCAGAGTATGAGAAGTCTCTGGGACAGAAATCTATCCCTCCAGCATGTCCTGTTTATTGTGGTGACAAGGTTTAGGTCCCTAGACCATGTAGCTCAGAGGGATTGGGATTTCTTTAGGTGTAGCATGTCCAACAGCTCTGGGTTTGACATAGCTTTATATATTAGGCAGAGATCACTTCAGAGTAGGTGATATGATACAGAGTAAAGCTGGAGTTTTTTGAGACGGTCAGCATAGGGCATCTGTTTGAGGCCAGTAATCCTCTTTGTGAGGTACTTCTGTGGTCTTTCCAGCTGCTGCAGATGTCTTGTGAGGTACATTCCAAAAGGGGCATTGTACTCTATAATGGGTCTAATGAGTGTCGAGTAGAGGGGAACAATGACCTCTTTGTTCCTGGATGAGAACCCTTTTATGATGAGGTGTGCCACGTAGAAGGACTTACTGACTACTGTGGCGATGTGACTATCAAAGGACAAACTACTGTCCACCTGGGTCCCAAGGTCTCTTATCACACATTTGGTGTTAAGTAGACTGCTATCTATGTAGTAGTTCATGGATACAGAGTTTTTACCAAAGGGGATGACACTGCACATTTTGGCATTGAGCTTGAGGCCATGGCTGTGACACCAGGCATCTGTCTCAGTGAGGCCCTTCTGTAGGATTTCCACATCATTTGGGGTCTCGACTATGGTTCCTAGTTTGCAGTCATCTGCGAACTTCATTAGCCAGAGGCCTTCTGCGTTAGCCTGTACTTCAGAGAAGTAGATACCAAACAGGAGAGGTCCCAGGACTGAACCCTGTGGTACTCCCCTTGTCACTGGTTTGAAGTCAGATATGGAGTGTGCAACTTTTACAGTGTGGGTTCTGTCAGTGAGCCATTTGGCAACCCATCTTATGACGTAGGGATTTATACCTAGTTTAATGAGTTTAGCTATAATTCCAGAATGGGGGATGGTGTCGAAAGCCTTGGCAAGGTCAAGATAGGCTGTGTGAACCACCTTACAGTCATCTACGGCTTTGGTGACTGCCTCAAAGAAGTCGATCCTTTCACAAACCCGAACTGGGTGGGATCCAGAGTTTGGAGGTTATCAATGTCTTTGTTTATGAGTTCCATGATGATACGTTCCATGGCCTTGCAGACCAGGCTCATCAGGCTAATAGGGCGATAGTTCCCGGGATCACTGGTGGCTCCCCCTTTATGGAGTGGGACAACTGTTGCTGTACGCCATTCAGTGGGCACAAAGCCTGATATGAGGCAATGATTGAACATGGTGCTTAGCTGGGGAGCCAGTTCATTATGAAGTTCGTGTAAAATGCACCCTGGGATGTTGTCCGGTCCCATGGATGCTTTGTTTTTGGATTTAGAGAGTGCAGCTTTTACCTGCGTAATTGTGATTACAGGGACTCTGCATTCTTCCTGTATAGATATGGGCCCATTAGGGGGTGGGGGGGGGGGTAAAGTTAGCACTATCTGCCAGGATGTTGGCAATATCAGTTGGTTCTGTAATTTTCATGCCATTGTGCTGTACCTCAGAGCAGATCTGGGTGTTGCCTTTGAGATTATTGACATAGCTATAGAATGCTTTGTGGTTGCCCTTAGAATCAGTGGCAATTTTGTTTCGTAGCTAGTTTTGGAGGATCTTATAAGGGATCTCAGCTTTTTACTGAGGCTGACCAGGGAGCTCCTCCACTCATGGGATTTTATTCTCTTTTGCAACACTTTCTTCCTTCTGTTGTACAGTTTGTTTATGGCAGGGGACCACCAGATTGGCTTCCTTTTTTTGGAGGATAGCGTATTGGTTCTGTTTGGGATAGCACGATCCATGCACTGGTGTAAATACTTATAGAGTGCATTTGTGTAGGATTCAGCAGTCGTAACTGTATTGTCCATCTGCATGGGTGTCATGAAGTTCACCACTTCTGTCTTAAGAAGCATGAAGTTGGTTTGGAGAAATTGTTTACCATGGTTTCCTTAATGGGGGTGGGATGTGGATATCAAGGGTGATTAGCTTATGGTCGGATTGGACCAACGAGGAGTTGACTTCAGGTGTGGAACACCGGTCACTCATGTTGGTAATGACTAGGTCTAGGATATTGTTGCCCCTTGTGGGGGTGTGGATAAGTTGATCCAGGACATTGGAGTTTATGGATTCCAGAAAGCGTTGTGTGAAGGAGTTGGTACACGAGTAATATTCCCAGTTAATGGTGGGGTAGTTGAAATCGCCCATCATTAGGTCGTTTGGTTGAACCCTAATATTTTCCAGTACATCAAGAAAAGAGGAGTGGGAATCTTGGGGCATGGTGGGGGATCTGTAGCAAGCTACAATTTGGATTTCAGTTTTGCCCAGAGTTAGTTGCACTTGGATAACCTCGGATGCATTATGCTGAGCAACTAGCCTGGAGGTGTGGATATCCGTAATGAATCTGGACACACCTCCTCCTTTGGTGTTCCTGTCCAGGTTACATGGCTAAAACGTGTGGCATGAGTTATTGCCTAGTAGTGCAGGGGTGCTCTCTAGAGCCTTGAACCATGTCTCAGTCACTGCACAGATATCGATGTACTCCATTTTAAGGAGTGCCTCGAGTGAGTGCATTTTGAGATTTAGATTTCTAGCATTGAGTAGCATTACCCACAGTTTTTGCTTGCCTCTTCCTGTTACAGTAGTGAATTTTTCATTTGAACCTTGCCTAAAAAAGTCACTATAGGGGCGGCAAGAGCCTTAGCAATATCCGGAATCCCAGGGGTGACAGGTGCAGGCCATCTCTGGCAAAGCATTGTGGCCTGTCGACCATGTCATCCCAAGCAGACAGATACTGGATCCCCCTAGAATGACACCAGAAGCTCAGCCAATTGTTGAAGTCAGTCATTTTGTCCTTGTACTGCAGTATCATTTTGGGCGATGGCAGAATGCTACTCAGGGCTAGGGTCATACCTGCCTGATACCATGTGTATGAGCTTTGGGTGTAGGACGTATAATATAGAACTGTAGCAAATATATGTCTTGGGGCTAAAATGCTGATAGAGTGCAGTTTACAATGAGCAATCAGAACAGCTATATTTAGCCCAGGAAGCTGAAGGTGACACTGTTAGACTGCTTTCCATCTGTACTTCAGTAATTATAATATGGTATGAAAAAGGAAAAATTACTGGCACACTGCATTTTCCTGTGAAGGTAGGCAGTAGATTTGTAATTTGCACTTATTTTCTCTCCAAAGTCATTCCCACATGACACAGCAGGTCAGATCATAGGCATGATTTCTTATGTAAGGAAGATAGCCTTGATAATATGCACATGGGTATTTTGTATTTACCACAACCTTTAAGTCAGTAGTTCAATGAAACGACATTTATAATACAGGGAGTAAAGAAACATTTCTCTTTCCACAGTTTACAATCAGACCACTTGTACTTCATTTTTGTGACTTCAGTTGTGATAAGTTGTCTGTGGGTAAAATTAGTTGATCTTCTGTCACCAGTATTTAGTACACATGTAATATCAGAACTATATATAATGCAGTCAGATTTAAGAAGTCTAACTTGCTCCCAGTGGAAGGAAGAGCCACCTTCTTAATACCTTAACATCCAGACTCTTAAATGGTCACTCCAGCTACTTCAGATCTTCTCATTACCCCCACTCGAAGAGCGCTACATACCTCCACAGGAACTCTGATATCAATCTACTACCCTGCCCATTCCGCCTCAGGACCATGGATATCAGTCTACTACCCTGCCCATACCGCCTCAGGAACATGGATATCAGTCTACTACCCTGCCCATACCGCCTCAGGAACATGGATATCAGTCTACTACCCTGCCCATACCGCCTCAGGAACATGGATATCAGTCTACTACCCTGACCATACTGCCTCAGAAACTTGGATATCAGTCTACTACCCTGCCCATACCACCTCAGGAACATGGATATCAGTCTACTACCCTACCCATACCGCCTCAGGAACATGGATATCAGTCTACTACCCTGCCCATACCGCCTCAGGAACATGGATATCAGTCTACTACCCTGACCATACTGCCTCAGAAACTTGGATGTCAGTCTATTACCCTGCCCATACCACCTCAGGAACTTGGATATCAATCTACTATCCTGCCCACCCAATGCACTTGCCATAGCAGATAAATATTTCCAGCATTAAGCTGAAATAAAAAAAGGAACAGCAACAGCCTAGCTGACTTCTGTAAATCCATTAAAAACACACCATGGATCACTATCGATGTCATGACTTTTATACCTTTATTCAAGCATAAGTAAGTCCAATAAGGAGTTGCATGTACTGTAAATAACTCTCTTGAGATCCTCCCAGCTTCCACAAGCCCTGTCTTTAATTTTTATTCCTGTAATTCCTCACAGTCTATAATAAGCTCTTTACCCACCCACATAACCTACTAAGATATCACTCACTAACACCCCCAGTTTGCACCATTTTTGCTATGTTAACTGTGTATCAAATTGTTGTATATGAAAGATATCCATTACCAATTCAATATATTTCCTGTACTATAAGCCCATTATTGTTCATGACATATATACTTTTCCCACTGTATCATTGCTTTGGATGCCATTGTGTGTATCATAAATTTTATAAACATTGTATACATTTTTGATCTGGGTTGAAAAGTTAATAACATGGTCTTGACTATATAAGGTTCAACTTTCTGAAGAGTCGAGCTTTTCAATGGGACCAACACACACACACACACACACACACACACACACACACACACACACACACACACACACACACACATACATATATATTCCGCAATATATGGATTAAAATTGCACTTACTGTAGTAAGCTGGCATTCTCGCCCAGACCTGATCAGCCCACTCAGCCAGCTGGTCAGCACTGTGGTTTTGTAAGTCATCATACCTGTCACGGCATTGCTGGCCAGACATTAAAATTGAAAATTAGTTACAATTCTCACTGCTGACAGTACCCGTTTATTTTGAATACTAAATAAATAAATAAATAAAACACAGTTATTAAATGCAGCATGTGCAACTGTTGACTCATTTATTGACTTGCTGCCTTTCCAGCATCAAAGCACAGGAATCACTGAAAACTCAGGCAAACATCTAGTAATAAAAATATTTTAAAATGAGAGAGAAAGTCAGACAAGCAGTGACAGTAGACCATGCATCGCACAGCATAGTCAACAGGTATCCCTGTATGCATCAGTTATACTCTATGTGTTTTTCAAACAAGGACGCACTAACCTGAATGTCATGGTCCATAGTTCTGGACTAGATGCCGCCACTTAACCTGTGCAGCCACATGCTGTGCATGAGCCTGCTGCATGGGGTCCCTTACTACTGCTGCTGGCTGGTCATCATTTGTCACTGTGTTTCTAGAACTAGGAGCTGCAGTAACAGCGAGGGTCACTTCACCACCAGAGTACTGCACAGTCATAGTGTACAGAATGCCACAGGCAGTGAACATCTTGCACACAGTAGCTGGATCATAACAAAGGGCACCCCCAGACTCATCCAAACACCTGAAATGGCTCTTCAGGAGGCATAATACTCTCTTAATCACAATACTGGTTTGGGACAGGGATATGTTAAGTTTCTTGTCTTCAGGTCCAGAAAGATTTCTCATTGGAGGTATGAGCCATGTCCCTAGTGGATATCTGGCATTCCCTTAACAAATTAAAAAAGGAAGAAGAAAGAAAGAAGGAAAGAAAGGGGAGAGAAAGCAAAACAAGAAAATACAGAAATTACCTTTAACATTAATAACTACAAATTTAAAAAAAGATGCTGGGCAGAGACACTGGTGAGACACCCCCATGTATCACACACTACCTGGAAACTGATGAAATAGAAGTTCTTCCTATTGCAGTACCACTCACCCTGGACCAGGCGGAGCCCTAATTGGAACATTGGTGCAATCTATTTCACTGACTACCTCAGGGAAACATGCCATCCCATAAAAGGCATGCATAGTCTGAGCTTGGTTCTCAGGTGACACCAGGAAATGGATGTACTGATCCACATGTGCTAAGATGACATCCAGAAACACTCACAGTATCCTTGAAACAGAAGGCTGGGACATCCCCAAGGTCCGTGTAGCAAGACTAGTGAGGAGCTTATAAACACTGGTGTCCACAACTATAGGAAGTCCATTTATTCCTCCACTGCTGCAATGGCTATGAGGGAAAAACATGCCCAATAAGACCCTTATAGTGTCCTTGTCCACTCTAAACCTATCAAGGATTTCCTGATTATCAAAGTTATAATGAGCAATTCTTTGTCTATATTTCTGCCTGCTTGCTGGGTGAGCAAAGCTGGGTGCAAGTGGTTTTAGCCCAGTCAAAACAAGAAACTTACCCAGAAATAGCAAAGCTTGCTGGAAGAGGCAGCATTTTTCCCCAGTTGTAATTTTGATACTTTTGGTGAGTCTTCTCTTTTTGTATTGCATCTGTGACAGCTGTGAGAAAGTGGCGAAAAACTGACTATGAATTGCAAAAGGTGTAAAACAGCCTTAATTAGCATAAGAACATTTACATCACTTCTCATTACCATCTCATTAAATGCTCATTTGCAGACCTACATTCTAGGACACCGCAAGTTTGCATAATCAGCCTGTATGAATTGCGGCTTAGTCGTGCCAGTCTGAGCTCACCCCCAAGTTCCCTAATGTATTTGAGCTACTGACTAGGAATACTGCCCATAAATTTAGTTAAAGTAATATAGTTCATGTCTACTGACTACTAAGCAAACAGCTAACAGATCAGCAAGGAAGTAACATAGTTCTAGCTAGGCTACTACACTTCATATCTACAGTCACCTTAAAAAGTATTATAATAGTTGAAGCACAAACAAAAACAAAATTATGCAAGGTTTGTGTCGCACCACAATTATATTTTATGTTCTAGTGAAATGTCCATCATTAGACGAAAGAGAAGAGCATTGCAAAGTTTGCACATGCAGAAATCAAGGAGATATTGTAGTTGAGGGCCTCACCAGATGCGCAGTAGCAAGCCCCGCCCAAAACCCACCCCCGATATGTCATTCATGAATATGCATTCCCCCCAAATGTACAACCAAAGAAAAAGTGCACTGACATTGTAATATGACAGTAAATATAACAGTAAACTGTTTACCAACATCTGTAATTGACAACTTTTATTGTACTAATAATATATACTAATAATCAGCAAAGAAACAAAACCGTGAAAACACATGTCATCAGGCTTTTTACTGTCTAACATTATAGTTCTCTTTGTCAGAATTGAAATGCGATCTTTCACTGTCCCAATTAATGTCCAAACGGACTCTTTTTTTTTTTTGGTGCAGGTGTCACAGCCGACAATTCCTCAGTATCATTGGCAGGACCTTTTACTAAGAACAGCTTTCCTGGGCGATACTGTATTAACCGTTTGTGTACATTTAATATTTTCATATCATGTATGCATGAGCAAATTAAATATGCAGA